>NC_133773.1:43662169-43691417 GCF_003597395.2 Chelonoidis abingdonii
ACAACCCGAACGAGCATCCAAAACCCATCCTCCTCACCGCATCCGGCCGCTACACTACATACCCACACCAACCCCCAGCGATGGCGATTATCGACTGGATACTCGTAGCTCAGAGCAGTAGGTTTATATAGGCATAAGTCACTGCACTGGAAAAGGTATACAAGTGGGAGTTCGGTAGGGTTGGAGTTTGGGATGGCTCTGTTCAATATATTCATCACGCTTAGATGTTGGCATTGAAAGTCGCTATTAAGTTGCGGAACGATAATAACAAACTGGGAGGGTTATGCAGACTGCTTGGAGGACGGTTAAAATCTCAAAATGACTGGGAACAAATAATGGAAAATGGTCTGAAGTCACGGAAAGCAAATAAAGCATTAATAAGACAAAATGACACAAAGTAGCATATAAAACAAATAATAGCAAAACGAGACCCAACACAACAGTAATAAATAAGAAAATAGAGAGAGAAGCAACTACTCAGGAAGCGTAGTAGGGAGAAAGAGAATAATACCAGGGAGATATAGATAGGCACAAAAAAAAGATAAAATACAGAGTCAGCAAAGTGCTGACACTGAGTTAAATAAGAAAATCAAAACCCAACCAAAAAGCCCAACAGTGATTCTGGGACTTAAGAAAGCCAACAAAATTTAAAGATGATAGATATGTAAACACACCAAAAACAAAAAGGAAAAGAAGAAATAAATATATCCGCATCTAACTAATGAAGCCTAGGATTTTAGGACAAATATACAACTAGAGAGATAAAATTTGTCAGATTCTGGGCGACCCGATTTTCAAGAAAGATTGTGGAGAAATTGTGAGAGGGTCAGCGAGAAGAGCACGGAATGATTAAGGGTCTTGAGAACATGACCTCATCGAAGGAGGCTGAAAGAATTGCCCCGGTTTTCTTAGTTTGGAAATAGAGAAGAGAAGGGCATGATAGCAGTTTTTCAGGTATCTAAAAGGATTCTAGGCGAGGAAGAAAACTGTTGTCACCTTAGACTCTAATGATAGAAAGAAGCATGGTCTATTTTAACTGCAGCAAGGGATTAGGTTGGAATGGAAAAGTTCATAAATAAGTAAAAAGGCATGTAGTTTAATGTAGTTAAACACTGGAATAAATTGCCTAGGGAGGTTGTGGAATCTCCATCTCTGGAGATATTTAAGAGTAGGTTAGATAAATGTCTATCAGGGGTGGTCTAGACAGTATTTGGTCCTGCCATGAGGGCAGAAGACTGGACTCGATGACCTCTCGAGGTCCCTTCCAGTCCTAGAGTCTATGAATCTACCTAACACCTGTGAAGGCACTACTGAAGTTGCTGACTTCTTGGTTAGATCATGGCTATGCAGCAGTAATTCTTAAATAATTTAAGAAGCAGATTTGTAATTCATAGATATTCATCTGACACTAAGTATAGAAATAAGCAAAACTTTCCAGCACTCTTACTGTCCTGTACCAACCCTCTTTGTGTCATGAAATTCATAGTGACGTTTATGTAAGACTATGCAAGGGGTGAATTATTTTCAAATTACATTACATTAGCAAATAAATAGATTCCCAGCTGCTTTTTTGGAATTGCTTACGTAATAAAACCAAAAGAAATAGAACTTTCGTTAGGGCCCATTATTACTCTTTGGACCTTCAACTAGAGCAATGTAGAAAAAATCACAAAAATGTCAAAATTTAACTTTTTGGTTGTTTTATAGGAACCCACAATGTTAGTTTTTCACAAGAATGCTCAACGCAATTCTTCTTGGTTTCATTAAATAAAAGGTTTAAATCTGAAATAAGCAAATGGATGAGGGGGGATTTCAAATCAATGCTGATTTGATATTACACAACCAATGGCTTCTGTAGCTTAGAAGAACCCAGCCATCTCCACTGATAAGACTCGCTGTTTACACTGCTCTTATCTCCTTTATATAAGAACGCCACCTATAAGGCTCAGATGTTTTCTAAGCACAATTAATGCTGTAAATCCATTGTTGAGTTTCAGGCTGACACATGAGACTACTGATAAACTTCCATTTCTCAAGTGCCTGTTTTCAGGAGGGAAGTCTCAATCACAGCAAAGATTCCAAATCATTCATTACAGAGAAGAAGCTCCAGCCTCTTACTGATCTTGCTTCTTTAAGTTACTTTTCTCTGTAAATTCCATGATCTTAAATTGATTTTCATGTCATTTCCACTAAGTAAGTAGTGGTTGATACATAATCAACCATTCCAAATCTCTGACTAGGACATGGAATAGGTGGGGGCTAATAGATTCATTTTAAAAATTGTATTTTTGAAGTACAAATATAAATTCATTTTGGGATCCGAATAAGGGCCTTTTATTTGTATAAGAGCTTTTCTGTTGCTCTTTCAGCTGTGAACTGCAGTAAAAGCTCTTAAGTAATGTATTGCAGAAGTACTCACTACAAAGTCACAAACACTACAGTAGCTCAGATTTCTAGATGGGAAGTTGACATAATTTCCAAATGATCATTTACTGCTTCCAGAAAATTTTATAACATTGTAACGCTTAAATTGATTTTTGTCAGCTGGATTAAACAATTACTGGCAGATAGAAGTATTAGTAATAACTCCCAGGAAATTACTAGTTCCACTGAAGATAATTTTTATGTGGTGTTTTTGTTTCTTTTTAATTAAAGGGTTTTTAATTGTTCACCTAGCCTTTAGCCCACCATTTCTGTCTTCCCTTCTTTCATTAGTGAGAAGGTCAAGGATTGAATTGTAAATTTAACAAAAATCTTAAGGACTTTGTTGGTACATTTAAGAAATTATAGAGGCCTAGCATATAGCCTGCTTTTATTGGAGCAACTCAGTCCAAAAGATGATCAGATGAATATTGCAATAGTGCTTGGCTCAGACAGCTACATTGTCAGCCAAAAAAAATGCACTTTGCTCGGTATGAATGCAACATAAAGTCAGAGCTGCTGATTTTTCCTTCTTATTTAGGGAAGGGGAGTTCACCTATGATTTCAGATTAATCTTCTATCTATAGCTATGTCATTATATTGTTAAATCCTTTCTGTGCACATTGTCCTGGAGATTTGTCCTAGCAAGCAAAGTAGGTTTGCAACATAACAAGATTTTTGATAAAAGCAGCAAAGAATCCTGTGGCACCTTATAGAGTAACAAACATTTTGGAGCATAAGCTTTTGTGGGTGAATACCCACTTCGTCGGATGCATGTAGTGGAAATTTCCAGGGGCAGGTATATATATGCTAGCAAGAAGCAAGCTGCAGATAACGAGGTTAGTTCAATCAGGGAGGATGAGGCCCTGTTCTAGCAGTTGAGGTGTGAAAACCAAGGAAGGAGAAACTGGTTCTGTAGTTGGCAAGCCATTCACAGTCTTTGTTTAATCCTGAGCTGATGGTGTCAAATTTGCAGATGAACTGAAGCTCTGCAGTTTTCTTTAGTTGTCCTGAAGTGTTTTTGCGCGGAGGCCCCTTGAATGTCCTATACGGGTGCGCTAGAGGGCTTGTAAGTGTTCTCCTAGCTTTTTGTATATATGCCATTCCAAACTGAATTTATGGTCCGTTATCCTTTTCCCATAGAGACTGGCTGAGCCAGTTGGTCCGATTGACACAAGCAAGGGGCATTGCTCATATGATGGCCGATATTACATTGGTGAACAGTTGCAGGGAATGAACCGTGATGTTGTGGTGATGTGGTTATGTCTTGTAATGGCTGTCACTAGGTGTAATGTGGCAGAGTTGCATCTGGAGGTCTTTGCATGGATAAGTTCCTGAGTCTAAGATTACTATGTGCGTGTGAAGTTACTGCTCGAAATCATGCTTTCAGGTTGGCACGATTGTCTGTGGGCAAGGACTGGCCTGCCACCACGGCCCTGTGAAAGTCTGATCTTGTCCAGGATGGGTTGTAGATCCTGATGATGCGTTGAGGTTTAGCTGGGGACTGTATGTGATGGCCAGTGGAGTCCTGTTGGTTCCTTTTTGGGTTTGTCTTGCAGTAGGAGGCTTGGTACACGTCTGGCCTGCTTGATCTGTTTCCTATGCGTCATCGCGGTGTTAGTGGAGAATGCTTGGTGGAGATTTTGTTAGTTGGTTCTCTGTCTGAGGGGTTAGAGCAATGTGGTTGTACCTCAGTCTTGCTGTAGACAACGGATCATGTGTGTGGCCCGGGATGGAAGCTGGAGGCATGAAGTAGACGTCGGTCGTAGGTTTCTATAGTGGTTTAATGTGACCCATGCCACTTATTGCATGTTGCTCTAGGAAGTGACCTCCCTTGTAATGAGGTCCGGCTGAGGCTGATGGTGGGGTGGAAGCTGTTGAAATCGTGGTGAATTTTTCTAGAGTCTCCTTCCCATGTCCAGATGATAAGATGTCATCAATGTGAGACGAAGGGGTGTGAGGCGAGAGCTGAGGAAGCGTTGTTCCAGGTCAGCCTAAAAAATATTGGCGTATTGTGGGGCCATGCAGGTGCCATAGCAGTCCACTGATCTGGAGATATATATTGTCATCAAACTTGAAATGTTGTGTGAGGTATTAAGCAGAGAGTTCGGCAGCCAGTTGTGCTGTGCATCATCAGGGATACTGTTCCTGCAGCTTGTATTCCATCTGTGTGTGGGGATATTGTTGTGTAGAGCCTCTACATCCATGGTGGCTAGGACTGGTTTTTCTGGAGGTGACCAATGCAGTGTAGTTTCGTCAGGAAATCAGAGGTTCACGGAGATAGCTGGATTGTGCATTAGGTTCGAGCATAAGGTCCACTGATCAGCATCCTTCGTAGAGTGCAATGCCCGAGATGCTGGGGCGTCCAGGATTTCCGGGTTTTGGACTTGGGTATAGATAGTATAACCCTGCGTGGCTCTAAGGTTATGCTATTTGTTCGTGTGCGAGCGAGGGTCCCTGAGCTGGGTGGTTGCAGTTTCTTAGTCGTAATTCCTCAGTGGATCTGAGCCTAGAATGGCTTCGAAGATTGTCGTGTTAAGTTGCCTGCGCCTTTGGTAGTCAGACCTCGTTTCATGCGTGAAACACAGCACTCCTTATTTCATTCTCTTTAGTAATGTCAGGTGGTTTTCTGCGTTGGATGGCATTGTGTTCTGGGCAGACTATTAGGTTATTAGTCAAGCAATGTTGTTTTTTCCACGTTTCTGCCTGTGCAAACTCGTCAGCGGAACATCAATGTATAGTCCGCGACTGTCATTGCCCCTCAGGAGAGTCCATGTGGGAGTTCTCTCTTGTCTTGGTGGGAGGCTTTGTTACGTCGCTTTTCAGTGTTATCCTGAAAGTATTCTCTTGAGTCGGAATGGGGAAAGTATGATTCCAGTCGCCGCAGAACTGTATCATTTGGTGGGCGGTGGCAGGACAGAAGAGGTCCCCGAGATAGGAACATGTTCTTGCTGATGAGTTGGGTGGATTGCCTTCAGGGTGGTTAGGTACTACTACTATGTCTTCATTGGCAGAGGGGTTTGAAAGCTTACCCATCCTTTTCTTGTCGAAGGGTGAAGGGAGTAATGTGATCTGCCGTCTTTTTAGTGATCCGTTTGTATGAAGTTTGTATTAATAAGATCCCCAGTTGGAACTCTTTTTGTGATGTTTCCTTTGCTGTATCGAGGGTGTGACAACGGTTCCTCAGTTCTTTACAGAGTGCTAAATCTCTCACTGTTCTGTGGTCGTTTATGCATGGATTTTTTACCTTTAGTCCATTTGGTATCCGCTGTCCATCGTCTTGCGTGAAAGGAGAGATATATCTGTCTGTATTTGGTGCGCAATTTCTTCATGGTTTGATGGATTTCAAGATTGTTGATTATAATTATATGTTGAGTGTCAATAATTTTTTCCCTGGTGGAGGGAAGAGAGCGGTGCATGGCACCAATCTAAGGTGGTTCCACATCTTCGAAGCCTCAGTCTGTCGCTGCAACTTCAAAGCCCACCTTTTCCCTATCCGAACCTTTTAGTCATCTCGGCTGAAGAAAACTGGAGAGGCCAATAAAATAATGTAATGACCCTATGAGTGGCGCAGTCTAAGCCTCATCTTTAGCACGTCTCCCTGATCCGGATACTACTCCCTTCTCTCAGAAGCCTTTCACTGATAGGACAGTCGTTTCAAGTTAGTGTTCCGGGGGCTCCAATCAGGATATGAAGACACCAAAATGCTCTGAATCAGAGTATTTACTCACGTATTTTGGTCGGCTTGCGCGGTAACCTTGAGTAGCGGCCATGTTTGTGTATGCGCAAAAGAAACAGAGTACTTGTGGCACCTTAAGACTAACACAATTTATCAGCATAAGCTTTGTGGTTACAGTACCCCACTTACATCAGATCATGCGTGGGAAAACAGTCCCCATTCCCCCGATCTGAGCCTTGTTGTTTTCTCAGCCGCTCGATCCACAGCCTCAAGTTATTGTTGTGCCCGAGGCCAGGCCTTCCAATACGAGAACTAGGGTCCAAATAAACATTTAATAGCAGCAGTTTCAAAACAAATAAAGGGAAGTTCTTTTGTCATGCAGCCACATCAACCTTGGACTCCTTACCTAAGGAGGTTGTGAAGGCTAGAACTATAAAAACGTTTAAAAGAGAACTGGATAAATTCATGGAGGTTAATTTAAGTCCATTAATGGCTATTAGCCGGGATAGGGTAAGGAATGGTGTCCCAAGACTCTGTTTGTCAGAGGGTGGAGATAGATGGCAGGAGAGAGATCACTTGATCATTATCTGTTAGATTCACTTCCTATGGGACACCTGGCATTGTCCACTGTTGGTAGACAGGATACTGAGCTAGATGGACCTTTGGTCTGACTCAGTACAGCCGTTCTTATGTTGTTCTTATGTTCTTAATCCCTGTCAGACCTGCCATAGGTCTTTTCCCCACAGCAATGGACATTCAGGCTGTCTTCAGGAAACCCATATTCCCTCCAAATGCAAGATCTGTTCATAATTTAAGAGTAAATGTAAGAAATTCAAGGAGGTCAAACTTAAACTCCTGTTCATGGAAGATCTCTGGTGACCAGGGGTCCAAGAAACTCTCCCCTCCATCAGAACAACCTCACCTGCCTTCTTCAGCAAGCAAAGACTACAGGGCCCTTGTGGTACTACCCAACCCCTAAAAGAAAAAAGACCCCACTGCCCAGAACGGCTCAAGAGAAAGAGAAAGTCACTCCTGTGGTCTGGATCTCAGGAAACCTCACATCCCGGTAAAGGTACAGCTGATGCTTCTATTCCTTCTGGTACTGACACTGCACTTACAAGAAGCTGTGTACCAAGAAGTCATCTAGAGCAATGCTGTCTTCGGCACCAGACTCAGTGCCCTCAAATCATAGAGATTCTAGAACCGACAGCCATCATGTAACAACCCAACATTGGCAAGGAATTGATTAGGTGATATGTTGAGATGATCCCAACAGGTGAGCCACTCCCCATGATGCAAAGGAAGGTGGAAAAACCCCAAGATCCCTGCCAGTCTGACCCGGGGGGAAATTCCTTCTGAACCCCCACCTCTGTTGATCATTTTGACCCTGAGCACGTGACCAATATACACCAGTCAGGTAGCTAGAATGAGATGTTTTCTGTGTAGCTTGTCAGAACACTGGTCAATCCTATCTGGTGTCCTGTCTCTAGCTGTGGCCAGTCTCTGATGCTTCAGAAGAAGAGGTAAAAAAAATAAAAATCCATATTGTAACCAATTGTGCATCGGAAGGGGGGAAATCCTTTATGACCCCTGAAGGAACCAGTTGAAGCCATGAAACATATAAGATTTGAGTATAGTCATTATGGAATTAAATGATGCAGGCTATTGACAGTATTTTTCACCAGTAGGTTACAGACTAATCCTATCTGTTTTTTTCATGAGGACGTGCAGAAATTTTGCCACACTACAAAAATACATGCCCCTCATTCTACCTGGATGCTCCTTCAGTCCCATTTGTGGCTGCACATACTCAGAAGGAGTTCCGTAGAGTTCCCTCATATGAAGGTACAGAAACCTTAATGTAAGACATTAGGAATGGCCATACTGGGTCAGACCAGTCGTCTATCCAGCCCAGTGTTCTATCTTCCGATAGTGTCTGGTGCCAGATGCTTCAGAAGGAATGAACAGAACAGGGCAATTAGCAAGTGATCCATCCCCCTGTCCCAGTTTGGGACCCCAGAGCGTGGGGTTGTGTCCCTGACCATCTTGACTCATAGCCATTGATAGATGTATCTTCCATGACTTCATCTAATTCTTTTTTGAACCCAGTTATACTTTTGGCCTTCACAGCGTGCCCTGGCAACAAGTTCCACAGGTTGACTGTGTGTTGTGTGAAGAAGTACTTCCTTATGTTTGTTTTAAGCGTGCTGTCTATTAATTTCATTGTGCAACCCTTGGTTCTTGTGTTACGTGAAGGGGGTAGAGAACACTTCCTTATTCACTTTCTCCATGGTCATGATTTTATAGACCTCTATCATATCTCCCCTTAATTTTCTTTTTTCTAAGATGAACAGTCCCAGTCTTTTTAATCTCTCCTCATATGAAAACTGTTCCATACTACTAATCATATTTGTTGCCCTTCTCTGTACTTTTTCCAATTATAATGTAATGTTTTTGAGATGGGGAGACCAGAACTGCATGCAGTATTCAAGGTGTGGATGGATTTATGTAGTGGTATTTTATTTTCTGTCTTATTAGCTATCTCTTTCCTAATGGTTCATAACATTCTGTAAGCTTTTTTGTCTGCTGCTGCACACAGAGATATTTTCAAAGAACTATCAACAGTGACTCCAAGATCTCTTTCTTGAGCGGTAATAGTTAATTTAGGCCCATCATTTTCTGTGTATCGTTGGGATTATGTTTTCCAATGTGCATTACTTCCACTGTATAGTACCTAGAAAAGGACGCAGGTTCTATTGTGCTGTTGCTTCATGGCATCTTCCAATTTCTTTGGTCACTTGTGCTTATTTAGGTAGAGTGTGAGTAGGAAACAGATAAAAAGTAATGAACTTCACTTTTTCATTGGCGATTCAGAATTTGACATTAAGAAAAAAATTGCAGTGATTTAATAAAAACTGGATACAGAACAGAATTATTATTCTAATTTTCTCTCCCATAAATTCCAAACCTTAAAAATCTCACACAAACCCTGATGATAGTACTTTACAAACAGTTAAAAATGAGCTCTGATCATAAGAAAATGCAATTACTTTTATCACTGTGCTACAGTGTTTATGCTAGTACAGTGTCAAGTAGGGTTTTATACAGTGCTTAGCACAATGAGATGCTGATCAATGACTAAAGCTCGTAGGTGATACCGTAATTTTACTGCTATTGCTATTACTAATACACCTCTACCCTGATATAACATTGTCCTCAGGAGCCAAAAAACTTACCGCATTATAGGTGAAATCATGTTACATTGAACTTGCTTTGATCCTCCGGAGTGTGCAACCCCACACCCCCCGGAACACTGCTTCTTCATGTTATATCAGATCACGTTATATTGGGGTAGGGGTGGAATAATAATAATTAATAAAATGTTGAAAATTTAAACTTCTCTCCTGCAACTGACTTGTTGAAGTTAAACTTGCATAAAATAATCCATATAAAGTTAATAAAATAAACTTTAGGTGCCAAAAATTATATGTAAGGATTTGGAGGCTACTTCATTTCTCCCCTTTGGTTTATGGAAAAAATAGAACAATTATATTAACATCTTAATATTGCTATTTGAAGATATGACAGTGTAAGAATGATCCTCCCTTTATTGTTAAATAACCACATGTTTTGTTTATAAGTATAAACTACAGTAGATATTCAAATATATTGTACACACCCGTCTAGGTTGCCCAATTCAGTCCATATCGTACCTCACTGTGCATCCCTGTGAGTTAACAATGCACAAAAATGCATTGATACGCTTTAAAACTCAAAGCCATCTTTATTTTGGAAGACCTATATTTTATTCCTGTTTACATGTATATAATCAATACTGTCATCCTGGACTTGCAGCTAAATTTGAAAAAAAAGATGGTGTCTTTTGACAGCTGTTGGAGATTGGGGGAAGAGAGTAAGACGGATTTGGACAATCCTTTTCTAGGGACTCATTGTTTACAGTTGAAATGATGAGTTGAATGTATAAGGGAGTGTTGTGTTTTGGTCTTTTTTTCCCCCTTGTAACTCATTCATCTTGGTTATATAAATGTTCAGTCATTAATTACGAGTTTCAAATTAATACACTTCCTGACTGGACTTGGTTGTTCTTCTTCGCGTGATTGCTCATATCCGTTCCAGTAGGTGTACGCGCCGCATTTGCACGCTCGTCGGAAGACTTTTACCCTAGCAACTCCAGCGGGCCGGCAGGTTGCCCCCTAGAGTGGCGCCGCCATAGCGGCTAATATATACCCCTGCCGGCCCATCCGCTCCTCAGTTCCTTCTTACCTCCATGTCGGGCGTTGGAACTGTGGAGCGCGGCATAGCTGTCCTCCACGTCCCTAGCTTCTCTTTGTTCGTCGTTTTTCTAGTCATAGTTATAGTTATAGTTGTAAAGTATAGCATAGTTGTAGATAATACTTCTTGTTGTATATAGTTATAGGGCTTGGGGTTCTAACCCTTCCCCGCGCCTGGCGCCGGGCTCATGCCTGGTTTGCCGGGGTTCAAACCGTGCTCGGCCTGCAAGAAGCCGATGCCCACTAGCGATCCCCATGACGCCTGCCTGAAGTGCCATGGGGAATCGCACATCTCCGAGAAGTGCCGGATTTGTAAGGCCTTCAGACCGAGAACCAAAAAGGAGTGGGATCAGCGCCTAAAGACTCTCCTGATGGAAGCGGCGCTTAACCTTCCTCCTCGCACGAGTGCGCCTCAGCTTCGCCCCGGAGGCCGCCTCAGCTTCGGCACCGGACCATTCCGGGCCACGAAAACCGCGGCACGACCTTTCCGCCACCGGGCTGGGGAAAAGACCGTCAGCGCTCCTCACCCACTAGCAGGCTCGACGGAAGCACCCGGCCACCGACTCAACCGCATCGTACCGGGCCAGGGATTTCGTCGACTCCGGGCCGAGGTCCGTCGAGTTGGTCCCTCCCAGGCTCCCCACTCAGATCTTGGTCGAGCTGGGGTCCCCTCTACGCCTGAGACATGTCTCCTCGGCCAGGGACGCTCATAGAGCTGATGGAAGCCTGCGCTGCCCCAACCCCCGGCACTGCCGTGCAGGTTCTTCAATCACAGGGCAAGCTGATTGACCATGCGAGCACCGTCCTGGATTCCCCGGGTCGGCCACCGATCACAGTTAAGATCCGGCACTGGCTCCCCGAGTCCGAGAGAAGGTCTCCTTCTAGACACCGCTCGCAGTCCCGACCGGCTCTCGTGGCGGTACAGTTCATATCTCGCGGCGTAGGTCATTTTCACGCTTGGTCCGATAACTCCCGGGCACGCTCCGGCTCAGCATCAGTTACCGGCCTGTGACCAAGCAGCCACAGGAGCATGGCCCCCCAGTGGGGTTCTGCACCCGGGTGTACCACCGGCCAGGGCCCTCAGCAAATCCCTCCGCGTTCGTCCCGCTCCCGAACCACAGGGCCCGGAGGCCACCTCTTCATTTGTCCTCCTCCGTCCCCTACAGAAGAGAGATATCTCACCTCGGACCCGAGCCGCGCCACCAGAGCCGGTGCCAGTACTCCAGAGAGCCGCCGACGGATCACTCTCCTGACAGGTCTGCTCTCGTCTTCCTCCCGGATGAGCAGTGCAGGGACAACATCCACCAGTCCCCCTCCACTTGACCTTAGGGCACACAGACCTCCTCAGGCGCAGTAGCGCAGAACATGAATTACAGGCTTGAGGAGGTCTCGGAGTGGAGGACCCAGAGTGGCATCATGTTGGCAGATGCGCCCACTCGTGTCGCCCTTTCCCTTCATTAGGACATCCACCCAACACCAGACCATCTGCATTCCCCGGCTTCCGTTCCCCCCGCTGCTCGTGTGCGTGACGCAACGACATGGTCCCTCGAAGGCTATGAAATTGTAGTTCACCCGCCCCCGTGTCCTCGTCCGTCCAGGTTGGTGGAACGAGAGGGAGCCCCCACGGTCAACAAGCCCCGGCCCCCAAGTCTAAAGAAGCCAGGCCAGTATGGAGCCGTACCGTTGGCCGCCCGGAGGAGTGGTGAAATACAAATATTCATAAGCCCTCTCGAGGGGTAAGGGTTGTTATTGTTGCCTGTTCTTCACGCCTCGGCGGGCCCTTGGCAGCTGCGGCGGATCCAAGCCGCACCGCGCGAAGGTCGATTACGTGGCAAGGCCCGGGTAGCACCGTTATTAGCACACGCTGGATGTCGTCGGGTGGCGGCCGAGTAAATTTTAAAGGAACTGGCTTCACAGGCGGCTCGTCAAGAGATTCTTCCAGCATTCCTTTCCGGCAGGGGTATATATTAGCCGCCATGGCGGCGCCACTCTAGGGGGCAACCTGCCGGCCCGCTGGAGTTGCTAGGGTAAAAGTCTTCCGACGAGCGTGCACGCGCGGCACGTACACCTACTGGAATGGATATGAGCAACACATCTCGAAGAACAACAGTTACAAAGGTGAGTAACCGTCTTTTTCTGCATGTATCAGTGCTCAACAGCAAAGCTTAATATTTTAGCAGAGCTGGTCAACCATGTGATATGGAAATATGTTGTTTATCGCTGAGTGCTAATGAAGGGAGGGGGAGCCTTTAGTTACTAATGTATACAGGAAGCATGATTGTGAAGTGAAAATGCCTTCTGAATATTTTAATTACATCTGTTACTTTAAACAATAGCAGAAAAGCTACTTTATGTTGATAAATGTTAGTCCCAAATACAAATATTTTCCTTTCTTTCATTATTTTAGAGTAAATAAAGATCTGTTTTTGCAATTAAAGTAAGTCTGTTTGGATATAACCTATCTAAAAAGTTTATCTAATGTGATAAAAATAGATTGTAGCTCTTGTTTGTTAGTCTTTTTAAAAAATTGCATGGTTGATGTAACAAGGGTTATTATTTAATACATGTTTTTTAATATTTTGGGTGGTTATGACTGCACAGATTCCCTTTACCCAAAAAGCCAGGGCAGCAGAGAGCAGATTGTTTTTTGTTGTTTTTTTTTAAACCTACTGCTCTTCATGTGTTTTTGAAATGGCAAGTGGTTTATGTTGCCCTACATAGGACTGATGTTCCAATTTATAGTTGAGCAAATTCTTTTAAAGTACTTTTGTGTGTAGAAATCAACTACAGAAACAGAAATCTGAAGATGTGTAGGTAATAAGTTAACCATTGATTCAAGCACCTTACGGTAATTCAGATTAACTGTCAGGATGTGTGATGTGGGTGAAGTCACATTGCATTGTTTCATTAGTGCTGTATCAGATCAGAGAGCCATGGAACACAATGTAATATGACATGTCTCTCACTTAATTTCTGATGAGATGTCAGAGTCATTTTGGATAATGGCTGTGTGATCTGCATGGACATTGGTAAATGTCTGTGTTTATAGTAAACACAGTGGTCCACTGACTGCCTCAAATTATTTGAAATAAACTGCTATTAGTTAAAAGAAGCAAAAGAAATCAACAATAGCCTCTTGCACTGTATATCTTGATGACAAGTGCATTACACGTTTAAACTAGACTTGTTTAAAAGTTCCATAAAGAACCCCTGTAGGCGGTTTATTAATTTTAAATTACAGAATTAAAAAAGGAATGTGATAAATCTTTCTCCCCGCCTCCTTCCCCCACCAATCCATGCTCCGTAGGTAGAGCCCTACCAAATTCACAGTGCATTTTAGTCAATTTCAGGGTCATGAGATTTTAAAAATCCTAAATTTCATGATTTCAGAGATTTATATCTGAAATTTCCCAGTGTTGTAACTGTAAGGGTCCTGACACAAAAAGGAGTAATGGTGGGGGTTTGCAAGGTTTTCTAGTGGGGGTTGTGGTATTTCTACCCTTACTTCTGTGCTGCTGCTGGCGATGGCGCTGCCTTCAGAGCTGGGCAGCCAGAGAGAGACAGCTGCTGGCTGGGAACCCAGATCAGAAGGCAGCACCACCACCATCAGCAGTGCAGAAGTAAGGGTGGCATGGTATGGTATGGTATTGCTACCCTTACTTCTGTGCTGCTGCCTTCAGAGCTGGCCCATCAGCCAGCAGCCACCACTCTCCAGCCATCCTGATCTGAAAGCAGCACAAAAGAAAAGGTGCCCCCCCCCCATATGACCTCTCTACACTAATCTTGAACCTCCACCACCACCTCGCAACCCATTTTTGGGTTGGGACCCGCAGTTTCAGAAACGCTGGTTTCCCCTATGAAATCTGTATAGTAAAGGGTAAAAGTACACACAAGACCAAGTTTCACAATCCGTGATGCATTTCCCACAGCCATGAATTTGGTAGGGCCCTATCATAGGGAACAATCCAGCACTTGTTGGGGGATGGATTGGATTGATGGTTCTGTGATATGGCACATATTCATGTGATAAATAATTTTATATGACATATTAGGTAATAAACACAATTGATTTCAAAACTAGAAAAGATGCAGGTATAATTTCTTTTATTATTTGAGACCTTGTGAGAGGGTTGGGGGAAACCCTATCCTGTGCAGGATGAGTGTGCCCACTGCTATTAGGGAAAAAACAGGCGGGGGGAGGAGGAATACGTATCTTACGTCTACGTCCCTCCCAGCCCGAGTCCATACACGCACCCTTATCAGCAGGGCAGTATGGTCTAGTGGCGGAATCCATAAATTCGCCCTTGTCACTAGGCAGTAAGGCCTAGGGGCCAGTGTCCATCAATCCACCTCTTTTTACAGGGCAGTAAGGCCCAGTGGCACAAGTCAATAACTTCGCTCCTTTTTGCAGAGTGGTAAGGTCTAATGGCCACAGTCAGGAAATTTGCCCTTTCTTGCAGGGCCATAGGGCCTAGTGGCCCAAGTCAATAATCTAGTCTCTTCTTGCAGAGCAGTAAGGCCCAATGGCCAGAGTCGGAAAATCTGCCCCTGATCGCAGAGCAGCAAGGTCTAGCAGCCAATGTCGGACACAGAGGGAGGGGTTGGGCCCCCCAGCAGAGGGGTCTGGGCCCTCCCTCTCCACCAGAACCCAACCCAGGACCCTGGTAGTGGTCATAGCATGGGCCACTGAGTCAGCGGGGAAAGGCTCCTACTGAAATATACTGACTCAAGGCTTCGGCTCACTCACCGGTCCACTGTCAGATTCCTCTAGGCTGCGTCCTGCCATCATCCTTGCTGCTGTGGTCTGGGCCTCTCTGTTATCTCTAGGTTCTCTGGTCTGCCCTTCCTCCAAACCCTGCGAGGCCTCCGGGGTTGCCTTGGCATCCGCCTGAGCTACGGCATCTCTAGCTCCTAAGGTCACAAGCTTGCGCTGAGCCTTGGCTACTTCAACTAAAAATAGCAGAGTGACAGAAGGAATCTAGAATCTCCTCCCCATACAAAAAACAAACAAACAAAAAAGTAAGAAACAAAAAAAAAGTAAGAAACAAGAAAAAAAGACAGCATGGTTAGATGGCAGAACTCAATAGATTATTCAGGCCGAACAAATATCCTTCAGAAAATGGAAATCCAGCCGTAGTGGAGGAAAAAAATAGAAAGAAACATAAATCATGACAGGTAAATGTCACATGGAAATTAGAGATTTTGTAGCGCAAAGACATAAAAAACAAATACATTATTAAGAATATCAGAAGTAGTCAGCCTATGAGAGAATCATTGCATCTGTTGAACTACTAAGGAATTAAAAGAGTAATTGAGGAGGCTAGGGATACTGTGGAAAAAATTATTTATTTTTTGGCATCAGTTTTCATTACACCGGATGTTGGAAAGATACCTATCCAGATCTGTTCTTTACTGATTATAAAGAGGAGGCATTATCTATCAGAGATTAAAGTGTGAAGGGTATGTACTGGAACAAGCTGATAAATTTAAGATTAACAATTCTACAGGACTAGATGGTAATCAGCCCAAAGGTCTGAAGGACTTTAAAAATGAAGTAGCAGTGTGCAATTTCATTTAAATAAACTGCTGTACCAGTGGGTGAACTATACTTGTGCTCCCATCATCAATAGCACTGCTGAAACTGCACTGGCGGTAGACCAATGGAGGGAGATTTTAAGAAAAATGTCATTGGAGACATAGCCAGGATTCCTTTATGTGGATACGTTAGAAAATTTAGAGTTATATTAGTTAAGATTAATAGACCCTGAGGATATAAACCAACCACTAGTTTACTGAGGTAAGGAAGAAACTTCCCCAAGGGAGATTATTCTGTAATTCCTCTTAAGCATCTAATACTGGTCACTGTTGTCATTGACAGCATGTTGAACTAGATGGACCACTGGAACAATCCAGCATGGCAATTCCTACATTCCTAATTCTTTACCTGAGACCCAGCACAAAGGTAGACCCATGTGAAAACTAAACCAAACAGGTGTGTATCGTGTTTCAAATAATATTATAACCTGAGGCATTCTGAGATGTCTGTTTCTCATGCTAACATTAACTTGCTCATTCGGATTCATCACCGCGTCCTCCTGCTCACCCTCTAATGAAGATGGAATGTAAGACTTATCAGAAACTTAAGTATACAAAGTATTCTCAAATGATCATTGTTCA
Source organism: Chelonoidis abingdonii (assembly GCF_003597395.2). Taxonomy (NCBI): domain Eukaryota; kingdom Metazoa; phylum Chordata; order Testudines; family Testudinidae; genus Chelonoidis; species Chelonoidis abingdonii. The sequence goes on from NC_133773.1 coordinate 43,678,739, forward strand.
CATTGTGGTTACTCAAGGTGAACAAAACAACCTTGAGTGTCAAAAAGATAAACTAGAGCCATTTCCTATCCAGACAGAATCCATGTAGAACAGGTTGTTCCCTACATGTCAGAACAACGCTGATAATATTTGGCAGCAGAAGCAAATACGCACACATTAATATCTGAGCTTTGATAACAGACAGGCTTTTATTTTGAGTTTTATATATGGTAGTGCTCATTTATCTTTCTCTGTAACTCCTAAATAAAGTATTTCTTTCTTGAAATACTTTATTTAGCATAAAATAATAGTTTATTCACCAGTGTTAGAGAGCACAGAAAGAAAGAAACATTCCAAATATATTTACTGTCCATAATTTTTTTGCTTGTGTTATTTCCTGTACTTTAATGTCCTATAAGAGTGCACTCTACTTTCAAACAGCAAGCATGTTTTGCCTACTTAAAACTGTTGGCTTTCATCTGTCAAGCTGTCTGGAGTGGCTCACAACCGTGATTGCCAACCTCAGGGCAGACTGTCAAGAAGCAGGACACAAACCCCAAATTGGTTGTATGTTCTATAAGTAGATTTAACCAACCAAGTACCAAGTATGAACTCCTCAAGCACTGTAACAGCCTTAACATTTAGTCACACACAGTTCCTTTGGGAACTCCTGTCTATCTTGCCACTGGGGCAAACTGGCCTTTGTGATAGATGGTCCATTATGCCAAAAATCACATCAGTATTCAGGTTACTCCCAGTCCCAGAGGACGACCAATCACTTATCTCAGGTCAAGTGCATCCTAGATCCAGTAGTGTAGCTAGCGGGGTGCAGGGAAGTGGCAGCTTCCCCTCAGCACATTTTTCAAAAGCAGCACCTGAGCAGGGAGCAGCTGGGTGGCGGGAGGGGGAAAGCTGCTATGGTGGCAGCTCAAGACATTCTGGCACTAGGCAGAGTGCCAGCGGCTTTGTGGTGTGGAGGGGCTGCAGCGGGGTGCCTGGGTCGGAGCGCGAGAGAAGAAAGTGAGGGACGGGAGGAGGCGCTGCCGCTGCCCTGGTGCAGGTACTGCTGCTGCTCTAGCTCTGCGGGCAGTGGGGTGCAAAGTGCCCCCTGAGCAGTGCCGCCCGCAGGGGGATGTACCGGCTGCTTCGCAAGTGCAGGGGCCAGCAGCAGCAAGGGCTGCAGCGACCCCTGTGGTGGGTGGGTGGGTGAGGGAGCGCGGGGCTTCAGCCTCCTCCCCCTCTCCCCAGCAACACTAATGTGTGCACACGGATGGTGATGTGCGAGCGGCGAGTCTCTCTCCCAGCTCCTCTCCACGGGCACAGTCAGAGCCGCGCGTTGCAGGACTCCAGTGCAGCGGCCTGCGCCTGGCCAGGAGGGCTGCGTGCTGCCACGCAGGGCAAATGCACTCCGCATGGCTGATGCAGGAAGCCTGGCCACAAACGGGGGATTAGCTGCAGTTGCCTCCCTCTCCTCCCCATTCCCGCTCTCCCACCAGCACTGGACGGCCGGAGCGCAGGCACCTCAAAGTAAAGACGCACTTTGGTGTTGTTTGCCGCCCTTGTAAACGAGTGGCATGCGGGGTGCTGCATTCTGCCCCTGGCAAGCGGGCGGGGCTTGGTCTCCATTCCCCGTGGGGAGCCGACTCCTAGGTCGCGCCGGACTCAGCGGGAATTAGCAGGAGCTGGGCACCTGGCGTTGTGGGGGAGAAGGTAGCTCATCAGGGGCACCTGGTCAGCCAGGTAAGCCCGGACCCAATGAACAGGGGGTGTCTGTGCAGGGGCAAAGCACGGCTGCAGAAAAAGAACACTTGTAGCTAATCCTCTAATAAACTAACTAGAGGTTTATTAACTAGGAAAAAGAAATGAGATATTTACACGCTTAACACAGGCAAATATATGCACAGACACATGAGATATAGTCTTAGGTTCCAAAAGATTATAGTAGCTGCTATAATATACAAGCTTTATATGTCTTTTAGGGCTAACCCAAGCTAACAGCTGGAGACCTCTTGCTTATGCTTAGAAATCTTCACCCTTCCACATTCAAACAGCACAGGAATAACAATTTCTCCTTAACAGGGATTTTTATTTCCTTCCTTCAGCATTCAAGCTGTGATGGGATGAGGGCTTGTGCATGTACTCTCTTCAGTGTGGGAGAAGGAAACAACAAAGCCTTTTTTGTCCACTGTTGTTCCACAATGGCTTATCTGGTATCTATCGGTCATCTTTTGTTGTGGAGGAGATAACAATACCTCTTGTGATAAACTAGTATTTCACGTCTATTAATTCTTTTCCCCTGACTGTAGGATTTTGACGGTCTTAGCAAACAGTTTTATAGTTACAGAGCAAACACTTAAATATTCCCTTATAACATGGGATACAGACATTATAAGAAGATTAATACATGCGATGTCCTACAAGCATTTCATAGTCTAGATGCTATTTTAACAGTATTACAGGTGAGGTAGACTTGTTTTCAGCTATTTGTCAGTATTCAGTGAGGCTCGCGGGAGTTGGCATGAGCTGGCACCTGCTGTACCAGCATCACATCACCAACATAGAACCCAAAAGTTTTATTATATTAGGGATTCAGTATACCAGTACTTTTTAGCTACCAGGCATTTTTTCACTTAAATGAGCCATGTGAGTGAGGGAATTGTTGTTTTTTTCTTGTAGGTCATTTACATTAGAAATAGCGTTTAATAGCAAAAATTTAATTAAGACCAGCATGAGAAAAAAAAAATAACCCTAGTTTTCAGAGAGAGAGAATTTACTTAGCAGTATTTAGACAGGAGTTAATTACAGAGGCTGTTTGTGATTTGGAAGTAGCCCAAAGAAAATTATTTTTTTTAGTTTGTGAAGAAACATGAATGGATATAGATACTTCCATGGATATGGCAACATAGGAATACAACTGTATTAGGCAGAGACCAATTAAATATCCCTTAAGTAGTTAACCAAAATTCTGTTGTCCCAGCCACACAGGAAGCAGGACAAGATTTCAGTAGGTGTGGTTTAACTAGGCCACAGCTTTATTCACAAAAAATATATGTGAATACCTGACAATACGTCATAAGGTGCAAGTCATCATTCTTTCCTTAATTTTTTCCCCCTCTTTGGGAAGGCTTCCATCAACTCTCCCAACCTGTCTTAGGCTGTTGCTGGGATCCTGTCACCCCCCTTTGAAATTTAAGGGAGAGGCTGGAAAAACGAGGGGGCTGTCTCCCCTCTGAACCAGACATCAAGATCCTCAATTCTAGCTTCCCCATCTTCCTTAGCAGATGCATTTTCCCCTAAGTCCTCTTCCAACTTGTGTTTGTCAGGGAACCATATCCCCTCCTGCAATGACTATCTGCCCTGGACACCTGATGCACCAGCTACCTACTAAGTTGCAAAAGCTTGACATAACCTTCTTTGTTATCCCAGTGGGTCCCTGACATGGAGTAAGCAAAAATAACCCACCTCCTCTTGGGCAAACTGTCAGTAAGCAAACAGTTCCTTCTCCGTTCCAAAAGGAAAAAAGGCAACTAGCACAATGCCTTCAGCGATCATACAAACCTAGTCCTACTCTGATCCCGTGGATGGAAGGATGGGTGCTGCTGATCCATGACTGATGAGAGAGGGGCTTCCTTCTGAGATGCACCAGGTGTAAATGCCCACACCATTCCAGTGGTGCACATGGTGGATCAGTGCCCAAAAGTCTGGCCACTTCCTGTTCCCTCCTTTGGTTCTACTCAGGTAAGTCGCCTTTTCCCCTCCCTTATAACCTAATTGTAGGTAGGATCCTTAAAGGAGCCCTCACCCATGCACTTCCTGCCAGCCAAAGACCCACTGCAATCAGTTGCAGTGAGAATTTTCTAGCTTGTAAGAATCTTTGATGGTGATTGGGCTTGTCGCTGATCTAGAAAGCTTTCAGACCTCGCAAAAGTCCTGTGTTCTTGGGAGCCCATCCTTGAAGTGAAGCAGTAGAAAAGGACTGACATGGGGAATGGCAAGCCCCAAATGCCCTGTTCTCTGAGTCCATCCCCAGGATCTTCTTTAATATAATGTTTTGTAACTGTGGGCGCCAACTGATCCAGGCAATAGTCAGTTTATGCTATCTTTATGTGCCCATTGAGTTTGAATATTTTCAACTCTAAATGGTTTTTTAAATATTCATTCTCCATCATTAAACAAGATCCCCTCAAGAGTGGTATGTTCCATGTGTACATATATGTATATTAATATAAAATAAACATACATTTAAATTTTTGTTTTATGTTCCTTTTCTGCATCTAATGCCTCCATTTTCCCACCTTGGCCTGTCTAAACGAAATTGTTGAAAACTGATTTGTAGTTTTAAATAATTTTCCAGATACCATGTATGTGGAGTTCAAATGAAACTGGAAAATGAAAAGGCCTATGGGCAGACTGATTACTTACTATTCAAAGAATATCTTGACTTTTGCACTGTTATCAATACTGGAGGGAGGGAGTGAAAGGGGGAAGGGAGAAATACTTATAGGTCCTGATTCAACAAAGCACTTAACCAAGTGCTTAAAGTTAAAATATCTGCATAAGACCCTCCCTGTTCAGCAGGTTATTTAAACACATTTTTTGCTGAATAGTGATAGACTTACTCATTTGCTTTTCTGAATCACGTTGCCATGGTGAGGAAGATAACTTGTTAGTATGACACAGAAACTCTCACATGCCATCTCAGCAACATAGGGTGAAAACATATTTTTTTAAGAATTTTTTTTTTACTTCATTTAGACAGGTTTACAGCATTATTCTAAAATGTATTTGTAGATGCAATATCCAGGAATGCCTTTTTTTTTAAAATATAAATAACTGCAGTTACTAGTTTTTAAAAACAAACTTCTACTTAATAAAAATAACTATGAAAGCGAAGGCAGTTTATGCAGTCTTGTATTTTTTTATTTCGTATGTATGACTAACAAAACATTTAGATTATCTTAAGTTTTGGTTAAGTCTCATAACATAGTAGAATTGGTTGAACTCTTGACTAATTAAAATACATACAACAATTGTGCTATAGAGTAGATCATATGTTCCTCCTGGGTAGCGTGCAATAGTGAGGCAAGAGGAAGAAAGGCTAACAACATACCTAGTTCCTGGCAGTTGTGCACAAATATGCAAGAAAACTGTAAACTTGTTGGGAAGATTCCCATAAACCGGAATAAATCAGATTTGTTTTGAACAGATTGCATTCCAAGTGGCAAACCAAACATAAAGAATTTCTCAGCAAATTCAGGTAGAGTGGGATGCAGCAGATGCTTATTTATTTTCGTTATTTGTTTTATCGTAGCATCTATGAGCTCGTGGTGGTTCATAGGCAGCAATGACTTTTAGTTAGTTTTTGGGTGCAGGTCATCATTTTTCCATTACTAAATAAACTGTTTGATTAGAACAGATATCATGAACACAATGCTATCATAAACTGCCCTTTCAGACCATTGTGTTGCTTTATCCATACTAGCTTTCATGTTGGTAAGTTTTTGAAGATATTTCCTCACCTGTAGTTTCCAGAGAAGCTACAGTCCCTTGTACTGAAGACAAAGCTTTCTGCTGCTGGAGGAAAGGGTAGGGGTATAGGAAATAGGTGCTAGTCAGATTACGAAGGAACGTTTAGTTTCTCTACAGTTTAAATTAATATTTTTCTATTGAAAACTTAGTTAAATGATGTATAGTTAGACATATTTGTGGGTGACTAATCTAATTTATTGAACAGATCATGGGAGTAGTCATAAAAAGCATTCATTCTGAACATGAACCCAGATGCTCCTCTTCTGCTAGCCATTCTCCATATGTTCTGCAAGTAAATAATCGAGAAAAGTCGAGGAAAGAAAAGAAGCAGGCAAATAGGATTCTGCAGTGTTACAGTTGTACCCATATGGTTTGACGATATAGTTTCTTTTCTTTTTTTTTTTTTTAAATAAATGACTTTATGTTCCATAGACCTAAGAACACTTCGAAAGATGCAGCAGGAAAAACTAAATAAAAGCAGTGTTAAATATCTTACCAGAAAAATGAACTAGTGGAATAAAGAGAAAATTATTTGTACTCACAAGATTTTTGTTTTAGAGATCAGAGAGAGCTATCAGGTCATCTAGTCCAGTGGTTCTCAACCAGGGGCATGTGTACCTCTGGAGGTACCCAGAGGCTACATCAAGTCATCTGGATATTTGCCTGGTTTTGCCATAGGCTACGTAAAAGCACTAGCGAAGTCAGTACGAGCTAAAATTTCATACAGACGATTACTTGTTTATACTGCTCTATATACTATACAGTGAAATGTAAGTACAGAGGGATAGCTCAGTGGTTTGAGCATTGGCCTGCTAAACCCAGGGTTGTGAGCTCAATCCTTGAGGGGGCCATTTAGGGATTTGGGGACTGGTCCTGCTTTGAGCAGGGGGTTGGACTAGATGATCGCCTGAGGTCCCTTTCAACCCTAATAATCTATGATTCTACAGTATTTATATTCCAATTGATCTATTTTAGAATTATATGGTAAAAATGAGAAAGTGAGCAATTTTCAGTAATAATGTGCTATGACACTTTTGTATTTTTATGTCTGATTTGTAAGGAAGTAACTTTTAAATGAGGAGTAAGCAAGACGAAAGGGGTACAGTAGTCTGGAAAGGTTGAGAGCCACCGATTTAGTACATTTCTGCCATGGCAGGATTGTTTCCTACAGTATTTTGTATTTACCAATTATTTTTCCACTCTAGATTTATTGTTTTATTTAGTTTCAGTAACAAATAGTAACAAAAGTAATGAAAAATTGCTTTGGTGTACTACAGTATATTTATTAGAGTCAATTGTCCTTTGCTGCCAATTGATCTTGGAAGCTGAGCTCTATAGCTTCAGTGGCACCACTCAAGTCTTTCCAATGTTCACCATGTGTGGTCTTTTGCACAAGACTGATGATCTGAAGGATTTGCTGATCCCCTGAGACAGCTTCTTTTTCTGAGTCATTTGCCTCATCCATTAGTTTAGTAGTTCAGAGACCAGAAGTGCCAAAATATCCTCAATCTGACAAGCTCATCCTCTGTTTTGAACTCATTGTCTGTGTTAAAAAATATATTGAACCTGTCATCCTGACATGTTCTGGAGAAACTGGGGCATTATAGATGGTCTTCATGGAATATGATTCAGAATCTGATCTGGTTTGATCTGAGAGGACCTTAAATACTCCTCTTGTGAAGCAATTAACCATTGTGCTAATGGAAACTGTAACCCAGGATTCATGAACAAAATAAAATGCCATCCTGCTTGGTTATTTCCTGAACAGTATTCAGTGCATGGTGTTTGCTGTCTGCATCAGATGACTAGTAATCACCCTTGAAACTATTTGAACGCTGAATCTGAGGTAGTTGATAGAAATTGTGTTTTGCACAAGGACCACCAGCTTGAGATTGGTCATTATGACAGATGCTATGGAATCTTTGAGTGCTCGGAGACTATTATGTTCATGTTACTAACGTGTATTTACATGGGCTTGCTAGTGATTGTATTCCTGGCTAAATGAGTGAGCTAAAGCAGCGTTTCTCAACCTTTTTCTTTCTGAGGCCCCCCAACATGTTATAAAAATTCCATGGTCCACCTGTATCACAGCCACTGTTTTTCTGCATGTAAAAGCCTGGACCGGCATCAGGGAGTAGCAAGCAGGGCAACTGCCTGGGGCCCCACACTACAAAGGCCCCACAAAGCTAAGTTACTTAGGCTTAGGCTTCAGCCCCAGATGACAGGGCTGGGGGCTCCAGACTTCAGCCCAACACAGTGAGGCTTTGGCTTTCTGCCATGTACCCCACTGCATCTAACATTGGTCCTGCTTGGTGGACCCCCTGAAACCTGCCTGCAGCCCCCCAGGGGCCTCCGGACCCTTGGTTGAGAACCACTGAGCTAAAGAATGCTTCCTGCAGGAACTAAAGTCAGTTGGGGGGGGGGTTGTAAATTAATACAAATCCCCAGTGCTGAAAGAATGTAACAAGGCTTCTGAAGTTTCACTCGCTGGGGAAACAGCACACAGATTGGTCTGACGTGGTTCAAACACCTAAGATTACAAACTGTATAAAATAATAGCCATGACCGGTGGTTCACTCAGACCGTTTGAGAACTGACAGGCATGAGACTGGGACCAAAAGAACCAAGTTCTTGTGGGAGGACCTGAAGTATTTTAGACTTGCTGTGGTTTCCAGGTTGAGGATGGGTTTTCTCTTTAGTGCTTTTGTTTTGAATAGATCGTTATTTGCTTTGTGAAAGGTGGCTCCACAAGTCCAAACCCTCCTCCACGTGGTGGGATGGTGGAAACAGGGCAAATAGAGGATTGCGTTGTAGGTTGATGTATGGTTGGTGAGCTATTCTGTCTGGGCCGCTATGGTAGCCATGAAAGCCTACAAAGATCTATTCAGAAATAACCAGGGTAACAGAGATCTGGCTGAGCAGACCAGGCTCGTTAGCCTGGCAATTTTGCAACTGGTCTAAGAGATGGTCACTCCGAAAACAGTCCTGCAGCTAACAAGTCCTTCAGTTATCTCGCCTTTACACTGCCACTGAAAGCAGTCTGGCTGGCCAAGAGAGTGTGTGAATCGGTGCAACATTGCTCAACCATTTTAAACAAATTCCCAGGGAGTCTTCAACAATCCAATAAGTCATGCAGTGATGGGGGAATGGTGAAAGTGACAAGCAATGGTCATTGTTGGGAATCATAGTTGTGAACCTACACATGGGCAGGTCAAGACTTTTGTCACTCTGTGTTGACTTGGGGTGAAACTGTCGTTTGCTGATGCTTTTGTGCTCAGCAGACCAGTGTTGACATGATTTTCATGATCAAATGTTATGAATAGCATCAACCTTTCCACTTTGTGTTTCTAGATCTAACCAAAGCTTTCAACACAGTCAACTGCACTGCCTCTGGAAATTGCTCACTAAATTTGGATGTCCAGTCAAATTATTAACATTGTTCAGCAATTCCACAAAGGCATGGTTGGAAGAGTTAGTGTTGATAGTGATCTAACAGACTCATTTCCTACCACAAATGGGGTGAAGCGTGGATGTGTCCGTGCTCTTAGCCTTTTTGATCTATTTTTTGCTGCAGTGTTAGAGGAAACTCTCCATGGCTCTTCGAATAGCATCTTTATATGCTTTTGCACTGGCGAGCTTTTAATCTCTCTCATATACGTGCAAATGCCAAGGTGATCAAAGTGTTGATCCAGGAACTGCTCTAGGCCAATGGTTGCGACTTGGTGACACACTCTGAAGCTGCACTACAAGATCTTAAAATTAGCAGAGAGTCCTGTGGCACCTTATAGACTAATAGACGTATTGGAGCATGAGCTTTTGTGGGTGAATACCCACTTCGTCGGATGCATGTAGTGGCTTGTAACTTACAAACTGCTTTACTGCTGTGGCTTGTAACTTTGGCCTTAGCGCTAGTCGAATGAAAACTTAGACTATGTACCTGTCAGCTCCTCATCACCTTTGCCAAAATCTGCACAAGATGAATATTTCTGACTCAATCTTTGAGTAATTATCAGTTGACTGCATAAGGGTGGTATCCATAAGGGTGGTATCCATGACTTTGAGAAGAACTGCATTGTGCATCTGGAAACACAGCACCAGGTACAGAAATAACATGCAGCTCTGTCAGCGCAACCAGGCAAATGGCTTTGTGGTTAGTATGGTAGACATTATTCCTCCTGAATTGATCTATGGAGCCATGGGAAGACCCATTCATACAAACTGAGATTGTTGGTATCTTCTTTGAACTTGGAGTGAGTAGTATCATATGAAAATTGGATGGTTTCTTGTTCACCTTGCCAGTGCCTCTGAGAGAATAGAACTGTAGGTACCGAACTGAAGTCATACCTGCTGAGCACTCAAGTGAATTCCAGGGATCTGCAGCCTCTGGCCTCAGTCTGGAGGGAAAGAGTTGCAGGATTCTGCCCAAAGAAAGGTGATTGCTGAAGCTCTGAGTCCTAAGTGGGATGTCGTCAAAGAGGCCATAAGAGTGTCAGAGGGGAAGTTAATTTAGAAACAATTGTCTGCCCTTGCTCTGACGGAGGGAGGGGCAACTGACAACATGGCTTACAGCGAATTAAAATCAACAAAAGGGACGGCTTTGCATCAAGGAGAAAGGCAAACAACTATCACACAGAATGGCCCCCTCAAGGATTGAACTCAAAACCTTGGGTTTAGCAGGCCGTTGAGTTCACAAAACAAATTGTCAATTTCTCGTTTTGATCCACTCCATCTATCTTTTACATCTTAGGCTGGCAGCAGACGGTACAGTACGACTGCCAGCCATCATCATCTCCTAGGTGCTCGGCAGAAGATGCTGCAGTACGATTGCTAGCCATCGTCATCTCCTGGGTGCTCGGCAGAAGACGGGAATGACCTGGATGAGTCACTCCCATGTCTGCCCAAGCACCCCTGACCGACCTCACCGAGTTTGGCTAAAAGAGCACCCAGGAATACGATGATGATGGCTACCAATCATAATGCACCGTCTGCTGCTGTGTAGCAGTTCAGTCCCACATCTGCGACCACCCAGGAGATGTACAGTGACAGTGAGCTTAGCGGGCTCCATGCTTGCCATGGTATGGCGTCTGCTCAGGTAACCCAGGAAAAAAGGTGTGAAACGATTGTCTGCTGTTTCTTTCATGGAAGGAGGGAGGGAGGGAGAGGGGGGCCTGACAACGTATACCCAGAACCACCCGCAACACTGTTTTTGCCCATCAGGCATTGGGATCTCAATCCAGAATTCCAATGGGCAGCAGAGACTGTGGGAACTATGGGATAGCTACCCACAGTGCAATGCTCTGGAGGTCGATGCTAGCCTCAGTACTGGGGACGCAGTCCACCGACTTAATGCACTTAGAGCATTTTGTGTGGGGACACACACAATTGACTGTATAAAAACGATTTCTAAAAAAATACTTTTATAAATTGGACCTAATTTTGTAGTGTAGACAGACCCTTACACAGATGAAAAGAGGTTAGCTTATACCACTATTATGTTTGTGGGGTCACTGTGATATATTTTGTGCCCATAATATGTAATGCAAGTGTTCTCTATTTTTTATGGTCTGCTGACAATTATCATTTGTTTTTCAATTTTTTTAATTAAATGGAGATTTAATTAGTCCATCTGGGGAGCATAGCACATTTTTCTGCTATAACTTTCCATTATTTCAGAAACACATTACCAGATGCAGATTCCATAAACAAACACATATGGCTGTCATGCATAAATCATCTGCAGGATAAATTACTGCTGATCCCAACTGATTGCATTACTTTGTCTTCCATTACATTATTTAACCCTGGAGTTTTTTAGGAACTAATGTTTTTTGTGTTCTTTTTAAAGCATACAGCCCAGTGTTTAATTTTCACATTTGTTAAGCATATTTTATCCTGCTTGTTTTCATTCAGTTTTCATTGTCTGCTTTTGTTCATTCTCCAAGAACTGTTGCAAGAGGAATCTTCTTGCACAATTAATATTTCTGAGGTACAGTATGTAGCAGGATAACACAGGGTAAACAATTTTCCAAACACCAGAACAGCTCTTTACTACAGGAATAAATTTTAAAATAATAAGCCAAATTTTCTGCTGTCATTAATTTCAGTGGTGTTATGCCAGGAGACAAATTGGCCTAATGGTGAATAAGATATAAACCTAATGAAAGAAAGTAGTTACTAATATAGGACCCAGACCTGTGTGGTGCTGAACTCTTTCAAATATTGTTACAGCCATTGGGCCTGTTCCTGGTAGAGCACTCGCACCTGAGGCCAGATTCGTAGTTGCCCCTTGAGTGATCAGTGCTGGTGGAAAAGGGCACAGGGCTGGTGTAAGGCTGCTTTGGTGATTAGTGCTGATGAAGGTCACCGATTCACCATGTACAGAGCCTTCTTTCTGCCTTTTTCATAGCATTCCTAGTTGCAAGGTATGTTCTACTATGTACAGAGGATGTAGTGGAAGCAGAGCAGGGGCAGGCTGAAGGAGGCATGGCCAGGGTAGGCTTATACCCAATGATTCTGCATCCCTACAGTGGCTGATAGGGGAGCAGGTGCAAGTTTATTAAAATACATTTTATTATATGACTGACAATCTCTCTTTCTTGGGAGCCTACAACCGTGTATTATATAGATGAGTGTTTTCATCATAAATACACATACTACAATATATTGCCTTTAATGTGTTCAGTGGATCAGTGTATTTTTGGCAGCAGGCCCCAGCCCAGTTTTGACTGCATCCCACAAATTATGCACCGATCTGACTGCATCTATACAGTCTTCCAGTCGCAGCCTCCTCCAAGCATGGCTTTCTGGCTCCTGCTGCGGCCTGTTCCCCTCCTCGCCACATCCACTGGCTTCCCCAGAGAGAGAGTGCTTCCCGGGCGAGGTTCTTTCAAAGAATTTCCCACCTCCTCCCTCTGTTGGCCAGGACATGGGATATTTCTGCGTGCCCATCCTGGAGAGTCATAGTTCTGCTGGGAATGGTAATTTCCCGTTTATCAGATTCGTCACACTACCTTCTAATGGTTAACTGTTCATAAAAACAGCAGAGAATCCTGTGGCACCTTATAGACTAACAGACGTTTTGGAGCGTGAGCTTTCGTGGGTGAATACCCACTTCGTCAGATGCAGGTAGTGGAAATTTCCAGGGATAGGTATATATATGCTAGCAAGCAAG
>NC_133773.1:43694318-43703809 GCF_003597395.2 Chelonoidis abingdonii
ACTAACCTCATTATTTCTAGCTTGCTTGCTAGCATATATATACCTACTCCTGGAAATTTTCACTACCTGCGTCTGACGAAGTGGGTATTCACCCACGAAAGCTCACGCTCCAAAACGTCTGTTAGTCTATAAGGTGCCACAGGAGTCTCTGCTGCTTTTACAGATCCAGACTAACACGGCTACCCCTCTGATACTTGTTCATAAAAAGTTAACTTGAGTTTATTAAGTGCTGTTCTGTAAACAAGGACAATATGCTCATCAGGCAGTACATAAACAGTTTTCTATTTTTATACAGAAGTGCATGGTTGAACTCCGGATAATAGCTGCACTTGAACATGTGTTTATCAAATTGTCAAGTAGGTTTTTATCTTTGCTTAGAGGACAGAGCATAGTATTACAGAGAGCAGTTTATTCATTCAGACATCCTGCATATTGTGCCTTGGATTTCTCACTCCTATACAGAAGTCAGTATTTAGACAAAAACCTTCTCATGATTTGTAATTGGATATTTGTTTCATTTCTGTCAAAGTGATATTCAGACTCCTATTAGGTGTGGAATACCGTAGAGCAGATTAGCAAACTGGACAGCAAATATATCAGGAAGATTATTTTACTTTAATAGGTCAGTATTTAGCACCTACAGAATGTAGCACTTTCAGTCTTCAGCATGCTATATTAACATTAACTAAATAATCTTCACAATCCACCTGTGTGTTGGATCGGTATATAGATAGGTAAATATCACTGACATCCCTATTTTACAGGTGGGGGGAACTAAAAGGAGTTAGGGGCAGATTTTGTTAAGTATTTAAGCACCTAAGTTGCAGACTGGTGCTTAATGGGATTTGCAGAAGCTCCTAGATGCCCATGAAAATCCCACTAGGTGCCTGTTTGCATCTTTATGTGCCTAAATACCTTTAAAATTCTTGCCCTAAGTCACTTGTTAAAGGCCAAAGAGGGCATTATTACTGGAGTCAAGGATAAGAACCAGGAATTTTGACTTCCAGTTGTATTCTCAGGCCACTAGATCTTCATGTTTACTCCATATTTCACTTTATTAATGTCTGAAAAGAGGTGATTGATATTTAACTGTTTAATATTTTAATGACTCATACAGTATGCAATAATATGAGAATTATTACTATATTTATTTATATTGTAAGAGTGCCAGGAGGCCCTTGACCCATTGTGTTAGCATTGTATAAACATAAGCAAAAAAACAGCCACTGCCTCAAACGGCTTACAACTCAGGAATGTCACGCAATTACAAATGGGAGGAGGTGGTCCATGCAATTGTGAAATGGAGGAAAGGTGGTTAAAGAGAATCTTTGTTAAAATGTGTTCCACGTGAGTGTTCTAGGGAATCCATGATACAGAATGCTACTGATGTTGTGCTTCATTCAGAGTAATGTCCTATAAGAAGTAACAATTAATATTTATACTATGCTTAAGATATAAAGCACTATGGAAGTGCTTTTTATGGTTTATTAATGAAGATTCTTTTACCAGTCCTCTGAGCCATCAATAGTAGTACAAATATTTTGGCATTAGTTATGAATACTTGGGATTCCACATAAGAAACAGTTTCTGTGGTATGTGGGAGATATCTAGCTTATCAGAGAAATGGGGCCTAAAGATTTAAAATCCAGGGGTGCCTTCCTTTTCAAAAGAAAACAGTAGTTCTGTGATGTGGAACTTTATGAAAAGTCATTTTCTTTTAAGAGATGAGCAGATATTGGGGAGGCGGGGAGAGAATTACTCAGAGGTGATTGTTTTTTTGGGTGGAGGGAATTGTCACATACTCTCTAATAGAAATAGTCCTATTGTTGAGTCTGAAATCTTGCAGAACAATTAAATATCTTAAAGTACCAAGAATAATTTGTCTGTTAGTTTAACACATGCATGGTAAATTTCTCTGTGGGACTTTGCCTAGGCTACAAATCAGAAAAGCACTTAAGCATCCCTATTCAGGAAAGTGCTTAATTTCATGCTTAACTTTAATCATTGCTTAAGGCTTAGTGACTCCAGTGGAACTTAAAGGTAAGCATATCCTTAAGTGCTTTCCTGAATAAGAATGCTTTCTCCAAGCAGGGCCTGAAAGAGAGAAAGGTACCTCTCCCCTTTTTAGGTTCCCCTTCTTGTTTCATGTGTGAGCAACGTAGTTTCCATTTAAATTAAAAAATGGCAAACAATCACATTCTGTGAAAACTTACTAATTCTCTAATTCTATCTTCATGTTCAATGTTTTTTTGTTATTGAAATTTGGTGCCTTACAAAGACAAAGTGATGAGAAATCCTAGAGGTCTGACAGATGAGTTGACTAGTCATGTTTATATGAAGTCCTGTGGTCACACTAAAGACTTTGTTTCCTTGTTTGTTTTTTTTAAATACTGCCTTAACTACAAATGTTTAATTAGCATAGAATCTTTGTGGTGAAGGGTGATGAGGATGAGGAAAAGAAAATCCTAAAGATAATGACTTACTGAGTTGCCAGTTTAAATCTAACTGTTGTTTATGCTGTTACTCTGATACTTATAAAATGTATGGAGAAAGTCAATGTTTGGTGCCTCTTGGTTAATCTAGATTCTTTTTAAATAAGGATGTCTAACATTAGGATGAACTATAAACTGTGATTTAAATAGTTTTAGCAGTTAGTCTAGATCCTCTGAATATTAACAAATAAACACAATGGGATGTACATATAAACGCCGTACTTTAAAATAATTTATGAATATTTACTTGCTTCATTGTTTGTTTCCCCCACATGCTTGTAACAGTCAAATTAAGTTCCCCTGAAATTCATATTTGTACATAATAACCATAAACTGGCAAATCTCATGTTTTTGTCAGCAGCCTAGTTTATTTTTTGGTTAGTTGAATAAATGATGTGCTGAAAATCAGTCTTCATGTTGCTTACTAGATTAAGCCATAGACTTTGAAATCTTCTGCTGTGATTTGTTTCTCTGGCAAGTGGTTGTTCCATGAAGCGAAATGGTCAGTTGTATTGTATCTAAAATTATTTAGATTGTAGCTTTCTAAAGATAAGGCAACTAAGATGTTATTAGTTAATAGTAGTGGTGGAATTGATGAAGTGCAGACTTCCTATCCGGATTTCATCTGCCTTTCTCTCTGCCACTCCACCAAAGTTTGGGTTATATTTAGGGTTTTGGTTAAGCCTAATTATACAGGTGAAGATCAACTCTGAAATTCAGAACTGGGTTCAGATAATGAACTTTCCCCACTCCCATTCACACGGAAGCAAAATTCTGAGGGTGTTCAGATCCACTGTAAACTTTCATTAAAAGCTTTCAGATGATGTGGACCTCATTTTAAGAGAGAGAATCATCTCATGGGATATCTCTCCTCCCATTAGTCCTATAAAACCCTGTGGTAATTACAGCAGTTACATGGCAAATAATATTAGGACAGTATTTAGCACATTTTTTGTTTTCTTTGTTTCCCAGCTGATATATTTCATTAAAAGGGATGAACCAGCCCCATGTGACAAGCCAGTTGTTTGTAGATAACAGCAAGTGCTTTGCGGTCCACCAGTTTGCAAAGGATAGCTAGAGCGCTGGGTTAGGCACAACTAGAAAATTGTTTTAATAAAGAAATAAAATGATGATCCACTGAAACACTAGCTACATAGCTGGCTTGTCCTCATGTTGTGTGACTGAACTTATTCCTAAATAGTGGAAGCTCAAAAATGGCAAGATTACCATGACCTGACAATTGTCAGCTATAAATAGATCTCTCACTTCCTGTTTGTTGTCTCCTCTTCTTCCTGCCTTTTGTAGCCCACCCCAAGCTTATCCCTTTCACCAACAGAAGTTGGTCTAATAAAAGCTATTACCTCACCCACGTTGTCCCTCTAATATCTTGGGACCAGCACAACTATAACACTACAAACAATGTTAGGAATATGTCACTTCCCAAGGTAGAGATCAGCTCTTGATACATTTCTGACTTCCATGTATAGTTCTCCTGTTAGTATGTGGTCCCATTTTTAACCTATTTGCAGATTCCCTCGATTATCCCAAATTGCTTTCACATGGAGCTGAGGTTAAGCTTTATTTCTCTTGGCTTGTCCCTTCTCCAGCAGACACTTCCTCTTCACTTTGAAAGGACAAAGCAATGTTCAGCTGCCTGGGCCTGAGCCCAGGATTTGATTTATACATTATTTAATTTCCTTTAGAAAATTGGAAGCAGGACTTTTAGGAATGGAAGTCAGTACTTTTCATTTGTTTAAGGACTCTTTTAGGGCTAATATAATCATCAGTAGTAGATGTGAGCATGATTAGGGTGACTTAAGGTAAAATAAAGAAAATTGAATAGAAGGAAAAAGTCGTTCATAATGGAGAGGGTGCAAAGATTTATAGCCATCTGCAACCTATGTGAGTTGTGAATTGTGGCATTAGAAAAAAATCAAAACAGAAAATCATCAGATTTTGTGTGACATGTTTAAGACACCTGTATCGCTTTATGTAGAGTCCATTATATTACATTTGTAATCATTTTTTGAATTTCGGTGGTTTCTGGAACTTAATTTAACCATCTAACTTATTTTGCAGAAATCGTTCAGTTAGTCTGGAGGTTTCCATTAGGGCTGACTCTGCATTCACTCCTGCAATTAGGTCCATGCATGCCGTGAAGTGAGTGCCAAGACTATTTGAAAATTTCTCATGCAACTTAGTCAGGAAATTAAAAATTAACTTTGGGAAGGACGTGTTATAATGTTTGGCAGTGAAATTTGAATACTGTGTCCATTTGGGGGTGGAAGGTCTTTGTTTCCCCAAAAAAGCAGCATAAATATTTAAATATTTGTTACATAGGATTTTGAATGATCTATAGCAACGTGTCCTGTTGGGGAAACTAGCGGTATACATGTGCATAGCTTTACAATATAATGTGCTTATTGCAGACTTTATTTTTAGTGAAACACCATTTAATGAAGGCAAATAAAAGTCCCAAATTGTTTTAGTGCATTGTAATGTGACAATTGCAATTTCAGTAATGGTTTTGTGAAATAATTTACTTCACCATTAGAAGATTTCACTGTGCCTACACGTACATATTTATTGCCAGAACTATCATAGTTACAATGTAAATATTGCCAGTCACAAACACTTGCTAAATAGAAAATGATGTTCATTATATTATGGGCCAGATTTTTCAAATTTGAAATGTCATTGTATTCCATAAGTTGCACACTCAAAGGCAGCATTTGAACACACATATCAGATATTTCATACACACATGATAAGCTTAGACAATTTTGTATGCCTGACGTTAAAAAATTTGGGCATGTGTGTAAATAAAGGAAATGTTGGGTGATGCAAACCAACAGAAACCATGAAATCCCAACCTGACATTGACACTTCATCCTTTAAATCATTGCCTTATAGAACGAAAAATGTTCATGATTGCCCTGAAGTCTTATGGTGAGCATGGTATGTATTGCAACTTGATTTCGGTAGGGGGGATGTGGAGACTTTTTTTTAATCCTTCCTTTCTTTATTTAAAAAAAAAAAAAAAAAGTAGGGGGGAGGAGGCAGGCAGACAGAAAACATATAATTGATTCCAGGTTCTATATACAAACCAGTGCTTGTACAGGATCTGCTATCAGACTTGCAGCGCATTGTTTGTAAGTCTGGGAGTTTTCTTTCTTTTATTTTGTAATTACCTGGGAATTGTAATAAGGATTATATTCATTATTTGCTAAACCCTACACACACACCTACCTGCAGGAGCATACACCTCAAAAGCAGTAGTACTAATCTGCTTCGACTTCCTGATAAGGGAGTACTAAGCCAAAGTGAGTCTATTTAGAGGGATCCACGCCCTGCTACATGCTGTGTTCCGTATGGCTTCCATTCACAAAAGAGCTGGGGGAAATGTGTGCGGGCAGGATGAGGGAGGTCCAGCGTTCATGGCCAGTTGGTCCATAACTAGGTGTCACCCCCATCTAAAAACCTCATATGGGAGTAGTGATTAAACCGTTGAGTCTTGTGCAACCCATAGACTATAGTATTGTTACAGAGCAATTCATGTGGATAAGACACAGGAAAGGGAGTCAGGAAACTTAGGTTCAATTCTGGGCTCTGTCACAGATCTGGCACTTGGGCAAGACATGTCATGTCTGTCTTTGGTTCCCTTACCACTTTTTGTCTGTCTTGCCTCTTTAAGTTGTTTGCTCTTTGTGGCAGGGACTGTCTCTTACTGTGTGTTTGTATAGGACCTATCATAATCAGGGGGGTCCCAGTCTTGGTCAGGAACTCTGGGCACCTACTTCAATACAAATAGTAATTATAATAATCTAGAATTTGGGCAGGTCTCCATTTCCCTCACATTTACACAGAGAATCCCTGTGCAAATTTCATTTACTCAGGCCTCATGAGAAGAGTTTGAAATAATATCAATGGACAAAAAGATACTAGAAAGACAGCGTGAGATGAAGATGTCATTAGCTTTAACTGACAAGTAAGAAGTTATGGAACTGAGATTACATTGAAACAATAGTAAGTAATCTGCGTATTCTGGTTAAGTAATGTAGTTTCTCATCAGCTTCCTCTGAGTTGCACTAATCTGATAACTACATTTGTTAGGATGGCACTGAGGGCAACAGATCTGCTTTATTGTGTAAGGGTATAACTTGACTGCATTTATCAATGTTAATGAAAAATGTACTACAAATGTGCAGTGCAAGCTGCCTGAAGGAGACTGTTTCCACAGAATTATAGATTTTAGAGACAGGTAATACTTAGTGCCAGCATAAGTCACTGAGTCCCCCAGAAAAATACTAGTTATTTTAAAGTGCCTGCCTAACCTATATTTCCCTGTTACTAGTGAAGGAACTTCCACTACAGACTTCTATATTCTCACTGTTCTGGCCATAAAATCATGTTTAGGGCCGGCTAGGATTTTGGTTATTCTACAGGGGCTCCCATCTCTTCAGTTTCTCTTTCCACACCCAAAACCTGTTTATCTCTTCTCTCCTTCGCCTTCCCTTTCCTCATCTCACTTTACTTTCTCCCCACCCATAGCTGTGAGGACAGAGGCATTGATTTTACTTACGCAAGTGATGGTAGGTGAGAAAGGGGAAGGTCAATTGGGTCTTCTCTCAGAGCAGGTAGGTAAAGTCAGCAAAGCACTGATCAGCACACGCATGCAGTGGACCTTACAATGCGGTATTCAATCTATGACTGTTCCCCAAATATGGCTCCTTCCTGGGCTATGGATTACACAGGTCCCAAAAGCTAGCTCTGCTGTTGTTTGTAATATTTCTTTTTGAGTTTTATTTTTGTTCATTTTTTTGTTATTGGTTGGTACTCTGCATAATTCTGTAGCAGTTCACCTTTTTCAGCTCTTTCTCCACACGTTCCCTGTCATCTAAGGCAGTTGCAGCTTCTTCAAGCAGCCATTTCTTTCCAACTTGCTTTCATCCCTATGATGGTGCAGGAGTTTACCCTGGCAGGGATTCTGTTCACAGTCAGGAAGAAAGGGAGTCTCTTGGCACTGCCACAATGAAAATAAAAATAATACCCATGCATGAGAATGTCCACAGAGAGTGATGAAGAACATTGGACATCACAGGGTTCTGACAGGGTCTGGTGATTGAACACTAAGCTCATGGCATGCCAAACCCTATCATTCTGTTTGCCCAAAGGGAAATGACTCCCTTCCTGCAGGTTTTCCCCAGGGAAGTTCCCCTGAGATTTAGACATGGGGGAATGTCATATACAAAGGCAAGAGAATTTCTGTTATGGACTATACAACATTTACATTAAGGTCCAAGGATCCTATCTACCTAAGCTTTTGCTAACATCCCTCCTCTCCACATATGTGTGTATAAATGGTTAAACAAAAAAGTAAATCACTGGTATATCATCATTCTCTCATCTATCTATTGGTTTTGTACAGCTGCCCATCATCATAGTATCTGTGCCGTCCTTGTTAAATCAATAGCAATAGTAAAGTTCCTAGTGGATTTAACTGCATTTCTTGCTCTCCTCCCTTTATTCAAGATAAAAACTCTGCCAGTTTTTTGTTTGTTTGAGGGGCTTTCTGTTCAGGATCGGTGGTAGACAGCCATAGTCACTATTCAGGAAGACAGCCTGCTGCGAAGAATCAGAAACCAGTTTAGACCACTCCCTACTGGGAGTTGTGAGGCTAGTCAGGTGGAAAGGGGAGAAGTTTGATCATCTTTATGCCACAGACTTTTCTTGTGTTTCTTTTACTGGCTGTAGCAACCCATAGAAATTACTAGAGTACTAGCAGAATCTCGCTCTGTGACAGTGTTAGGAGTGAAGGCAGCGAAGAGTCCTGTGGCACCTTATAGACTAACAGACGTATTGGAGCATGAGATTTCGTGGGTGAATACCCACTTCTTCGGATGCATACTCCAATACATCTGTTAGTCTATAAGGTGCCACAGGACTCTTTGCTGCTTTCACAGGTCCAGACTAACACGGCTACCCCTCTGATACTTAGGAGTGAAGGACTAGTCCAGAATGTTCTTTGGTTGTTAAGGAAGAAAACAGAGAGAGGGAGAAATCTCTTACTCTTGACCTACTGAAGAGAGGGCTGCTGTCCCAGTTCCCACAGACAAGTAGAGCATGAGGAGCCTTACAAAATTCCTTCTCTTTCTTTGCATGCCTTGTTTGGACAGGAGCCCAAAAGATCTCAATTTCTTCACCCAGCTGAACTTAAAAAAGGAGTAATCAGACTAGGAGAAGTGAGGCCCAGCTGACTAAACATCAGGCAGCTGCAGAATATTCTGTCTTCCCATACTACATTATGATATATACTCATTGTGTCACCTGACATCATGTCAAAGCAAGATGGTCTCCCTATCTCTGCTCCTGAGAAGAGAGCAGTCATAACCAGCTGTTTAATGCCATAACTATAATGCCTTTTGTAAGCCAGCAGCTGCAAAGGCTGTTTTGTTCTACATAGGTCCCTAAAATAGCACTACCTACAGCTATGGATGTGTCCTGCAAGTCTCAGAAGATTTTTATTTGGCATAATTCAATCCATCTTGCTGGGGGCATTCAGCATACTAATAGTGGCTCCATGCACATGTTTTCTGCAGTACTACTGTAAGTGAAAACACACTACATTGTTAATCACTTTTAATTAAAAAGTGTTTGTATGTGTATGTATAAGTAAAAAAAAACAAAAAACTATTTTATATGCCAAGCCTCTAAAAATCAGAAAGACTAATATATATATAATATATATATATATATATTATATATATATATAAAAATCAGAAAGACTATATATATATATAATATATATATATATAGCGACTGGATAGCGTAGTGGTTAAGAGCGCCACCCTTTGATACGGGAGACTGCCCTTTGATACGAGAGACCGGGGTTCAAATCCTGGTTGGTACCCAACTTTCCAGTAGGGGTCCTTGGGCAAAAGACCCCCTAACGCTTCAGCTGCCTACCTCAAATATGAGAGTGACACGAACTAGGAGAGT